>NW_020291109.1:0-4061 GCF_003184525.1 Aspergillus sclerotioniger CBS 115572 | reverse complement strand
AAAATAAAAAGACAAAGTTTAACAGAGTTAAGAAAGTTACAGAAAAAAAGAAGAGAGTTCTTAAACAAGTTAAACTTAATATAAGATACTAATAAAGCCTTAAACCCTAAACTCTAATTTATATTTAAAAAAATGTTATTTATTATTTACTCTATAAAAATAGAAGAAATTTATAAGAAAATATGACTGTAAAAATAAGAATAGTAATAGATATAGATTAATTACAGAAAAATAAGATAAGAAAAGGCTAATGTAGAATGAAGTAGCTAGAGTGAAAAAGAATCTAGACGTGTAAAAGATTAGTTAAAAAATAATAAAAACATTAAGTATATATAAACAGAAAAGAAGATTATTTTTCGTTTACTTAATTTTCTCTATAGTAAGTTATAAGTAGAGATTTTAATAATATTTATTAAATATACAGAAATCTTTATATACAGTAATCTATATAAAGATATTATTATAAGAAAAGATTAAATTATTATAGATTAGCTATTATTTATAGCCTTGAAGACTAAGATATTAAAAGAAAGAGTAATTATAAGAATATATATTCTTGTCATACTTGTAATAAAACTATATCATAAAAAATATTTATACTGATATCAGTCCTGTTACAAGTCTTAGTAAGATATAGAAATCATGTATTCTATAGTTTATTTATAGATATACGTATTTATGAGGAGTAGAAACTAGATAGGTAGTAATAATATCTTAAGAGAATATACCTATATATTTAGTATATCATGATACAGACATATTCTTTACACGGCCTGAACCTTTCATCCCTTATATGTAGTAAGTATTTATTTTCTTTCTTTAGAAAATCCTCTAATCTTCTAATTAGATTATCAAGTTTAAAATTATAATAACTTGATTAATATATAATCTTAAAAATAAATTAAAACAGAAATTAAATTACCATATCTAGTACTAATTAAATGACTGAATTAAAATAAAGTATTCTAAATTACGGTAATCTGTGATTATCTAGACTGAGAATAATATTTTCAAATTAAAAAATTTATAAACAGTTTCTTATTATAAATCTGATAATTATACTTAGTTAATAAATACTTCTTTAAAAAGAAGATAATAAAATAAAATAAACTGTTTTCTCTATACTAGAACAGTATTCTAGTAAATATATAATTTAAAATATTAATCTTTAAAGTTATTTTACAGATTTGATTAAATAATTAGAATATAAAAGCTTCTATAAAGACATTTGTTAATAAATTTAAATATTTTTGATAAATAAAGATCTATTCAAATAAGCTATTTTTTTAATTAGATTTATTAAGAGAACAGTAAGCTTTAAAAAATTATAGATAGAATAATAATAAAAAATATTAAATCTTGAAAAAAACTTATATATTAATTATATTAATCAGTACAAACTACTCTGTAATAATCTTAATCTTTTCAAGATTTATTTAAATATTATCATAACTAATAATTAAATCTAGAAACTTTATCTTAGTAATTATAGACTTATATTATGATAATTTAATAAATATATCAGCTTTATGAAACTTATTAAAAACTAAATAAATATATTTTAAATATTTTATTCTAATATAGCTATAAATTAGAATATTATTAAGATATATTATATAAAATATATCTAGATAATCTTACAGTATATTATTAATATATTTTTTAAAGATAGTTAAAGCTTTAATCATATTAAAAAATATTATTAAAAGTTTATATAGACTTAAACAGGTATAGAATATAATCAGATATTTTTAATTTTTAATAATGTAGATATTATTAAATATATTAATAATGCTAATTCTAATAAAGTAATATATTTTCTTTAAATTATTCAGAGTTTCTTTCATAAATACAAACCGATAATAATCTATATAAAATTAAAGTTCTGTTCTAGATTTCCTTATAAAAAGAACTAGAAATATAGTAGATAAAAAGCTTAATTAAATGAACTCTTTCTTTAAATTTTTTGATAATTATTTATGAAAGGTTTATAATTTATCTCAGAATATTCAATATAAAAAACTAAATAAAGAAATCTTTTTTTAAATTTACAATATAATTATATAACTACTATAGCAGGAACTTTTCTATCTTAAATAAAAAAAAATTTATAAATTTCTTAAATTCTTTTTGGATAGTTTACATTCTTTAAGACTGGAAGTAATATATAAGAGTATATTAATTTAATTTATAATTATAGTATATATTAAATAATTCTAGTAGATATAGACTGTATAAATAATTATTAAGATAGACTGTATATATCAGTTCTTTAAAGAATATAATAAAATAAGATATATAGATTATATACATATTAGTATATTATAATACTTGTAATAATATGGATTAAAAAATAAAATAATATATTTAATAAAATTTATTTAAAGATTATAAGTCTTCAGTTATAGCAGGTTAAGTATAATTAAAAAGTAGATTAATTAAACAATTAAAATTGATATATTTTTTTTGTTTATTAAAATCTAAAGAATAAAGTTATTCAAGTAATATTATAGTCCTTAATTATAAAATAATATAAAAAATCCTATATTAAATAAATCTTAAGCTCTTTCTGTTATATATTCAATAGAGATAGATGATAACTAGTACTGAAGAGAAGACTCTATATATTATATATAATATATTTAAATAAAGAACATAGTTTAGAGAGTCTAGATATAAGATCTTGAATAATTATAAATTAAATATTTATTTAAGTTACAATAATAGTATTTATTCCAGGTTTTTCGATTATTTTCTAGATATAGAGAAAAATAATAAATAAAAAATAAGTTTATAAAATTATAATTAAATATAATTAATTTTAGACTAGTAATCTCTGAGAAAGAGTTTTGCAGACTTTTTTTATTAATAATAAAAGTTAATAGAAGATTATTATATTTTCAAAAATAGTTTTTTAGATTAATAATATATTACAAATATTAATTATTCAAAATTCATAAAAATTATATAAGAGCCTGATAATTCTTTTTTAAAAAAATATTATTAAAAAATATTTTTCCAATTTTTAGTTCATATTATTTTCTAATATTAGAAATATGGTGTTAGAATATATTTCAGTCTTTTAAACTAGATAATAAAACTCAATGTAATAAATATTAAATTTTTTAGTTTTTTATTTTAAATAGTATAATCTAAATTAAATATTACAGATTTAATTAAGATTACTTAAATATATTTTTTAAAGACTAAGATTATAAAGTAATTAATAAAGATATATATTCTATTTTTTCTATATAATTAATAATAATTATAAAGTACTTTTCTAAGTAACCAGTAATATAAAATATATAAATTAAAAAGAATAAATAATATTTATAATTTATGATTACATTTTCTTAGATGTGGGAGATAAATTAGTCAAGATTAGTTTAATTATCTTTAAATAAAATAAGATTAAATAATTGTTTAGAGAGTATAAGAATAAAATAATATTAATTAACTAAAGTAATAATTCTTTTAAAAAAATTCTTAAATTCTTCAAGAGTGAGTTCAGAAATATTAATAATAAATATAGTTAATTTTATTATTTGAATAAGTGTAGCTGTAATTTAATTCTTTTACTAAATAATAATCGTTTTTGAATAAGTATCTTTACAAGTTAGTTATTAGTTTTATTAGTCTTTTAATTTTAAGATTATTCTATAAACAGCCATATTTATAGTCTATCTCTATAATAAAAATAGAGACTTATTTATAATAGTTATATTTTCTTTAAATATATTTAGAGATATGTTAAGTTAGCTTATTTAATTTATTTAAATTATACAGAGATAACAAGATTATAAATATTTTAAGTAATTATCTTAAGAAAGAATTATATAGTGTCAAGATACAGGCTCGTAAAATAGTAAGATAAAAAACTTAAATAGATAGGTTTAATTAAGATAACTTATATTTAGATAGACAGTTACTCAAGCTATATATAAGTTAATAAATAAGATGTAGCTTAACACTATAAACAGGATTATAAAGATGAAAGACTTTTTAACAGTGTATGGAGTCACGTGCGAAGCTTTAGTGAGGGTGTGCCCTAGTCGCAC
>NW_020291108.1:0-4066 GCF_003184525.1 Aspergillus sclerotioniger CBS 115572 | reverse complement strand
TATAATGGTAATCACAATTACAGACAGTACTTTAATAGTAATCACTATCCTAATAGTAATAAATAATATCCTTACTAAAATTTTAATATTAATAGGCTATGCTAATGAAATTGAAGTAAAATTTACTAACTACAGAATCTGTAAAGTAGGTAATTATAATAATAAATAATTGATAATATTTTTATAATATTACTACTGTCTAATCTAATTTTATAAATTATAACTCTAATAATTCCAGCAGTAATTAATGATTAAGTAATAATTTAATTAATAATTATTTAATTGTTAGTCATGGAACTGCTGTATATATAATAATTATAATAATTAATATATTAAAGCTTATACTGTTTTTACCAGTAATACTTTACTTTATAAAAATCAAGATCAGCAAGTATTTATATTATACAATCATTAATTTAATAATATTAATAGTTATATAAAATCTGTTCTCTGATCTTAGTGTTTACTATATTGATAACCTTTTTAATTATAGTAATGATTAAGATCTACCTGATTATTACCTGCCTGATTATGTATACTATAGTGAACTAGATTTCAGACTTATATCTGACAATAAGGATTTCTATATATTTAATATAAAAATAATAATGTCATTCTTTCTACTTAATCACTGGATATTAATATTCTTAATTACAACTATATTATTATTAGCTGTTTCATCTGCTATAAAGGCTTTCGATATAATAATAAATTTTACAAATATTTATTTTACTATACATTTACTGGTTTATATAAATTAACTATATTATTTATATGCATTTATATTATTAAATCATTTTTATCAAATTTACAGATAATTAAATCTAACAGAACTAGTATTTATATCTTTATAAATTTATATTTATGGCATGCAGTCATTAATGATATTAAATAATATAATATATTTTTATATTAGTAAGTATATTTTAATACAGATTATTTATCAAGTCTTATTAATATCTTCTTTATTAAAAATATGTTAGAGGTATCTAGGGAGATATGGAACAGTAAGAGATTAGTCTTAAGAATCAGATTAAGTCTTATATTGCAAGTCTATGTAGTATAAATAATGTGTATATATAGATATAGAACCGATTACTGGTCTTCTAGAGTTTCTGGTGATTAGTATAAAAATGTTTTATTAAATTATCTGATTACACAGATCACTTAATTAGATAATCTGTTTTCTTATAAGTATTGTAATTGTGGCATATTAGGAAAGTATACTATTTATTATAGAATTATCTAAGATATTGAATATTCTTTTCATTTTTATATAGATATCTTATTCTGAAGTAATAAGATATGGATTATAATAGTATTTATATAATCTGTATAATCTTAATATTTTCTAATTAGAAAAATCTTATTAATATAATTATATATCAGCATCAGATACTTCTATTATATTTATTACTAGTCTTATTAAATTACTTTATTTAAATTATCTTATTCTCGTTATTTTAGAAAGAAATACTTTATGTAAATAATATATAATAGTATAGGCTCCATTTCTCTAGCTTGCTTATAATAATATTACAAATAATAAATAAATAAAGAAATTAAATCAAGAAATCATTCTTACTTGTAAATAACTTTATTTTATTCTTATTATAAAAGCTCTTATATTCTCACAGTCTGCACAGTTTTTCTTCTACTTTTTCTTTATTAGATATCTTATTCTTACTATTATAATATATATATTAGTTATCTTATATTAGTAGTAATAATTTTCTTTTTAATTATACTGTTTCTTTCTTTTTATAAATTTTGTTATTATTGTTTAAGTATCTAATATTAGCATTGCATGGTTTCTGTATTATGAATCTCATATTATATATTAAGTACCTTAGTAATCAGGCAGCTAGTTATTTATATTAGTAATCTTGAAAATCATATTAAATATCTTTTAATTAAGTTTTTTACTTTTCTTTCCCCCTTTCTGATAGCACGTGGGTGGATTAAGTATATTTTATTATAATTTATAAAGAAATTATTTAATATTTTAAATAATGTTTTATTTTTTTATACCTCCCGTGCTGCCCGCATTAATATCTCTATTAATATTTTCGAGATTATTTCTTCTCTTTTTTTCGCGTGCTTTAATACTGGTATTACTTTTTTTATAAGTTCAGGCACGCTATTTCTAAGAATAGAGTTATTAATTCTTATTGTTATTCTTAAGGATCTTTTCTACCTTATCTTATTAATTGAAAAAATCTTAAAGTTTTTTTTTAATAATTAATAAGTAATAATATATTCTTATTTATATAGTTTTTATACCAAGATTTATAATTATAATTTTCTTATTCTGTAATTTCTTTGAAATTAATTTAAATCTTCTTTATTTATAAAGTTATATATCGGATTAATTTATACTATTTTTCTTGTTATTTTGTTATACTCAAAAAACCTTTAATTTCTTAATATATATAAGAAGTTTCTAAATATTATTATTTAGAGAATATCCGAGCTATTTGACTAAATATTTAATTTATATATTTCTCATTTCTGTCTTATATAATAATTTTATTAATCTGCTATTCTTATTCTCTATTAATCAAGATTAATAATAAAAAGTATTAAACCCCCAGTCTAGCCTTATAAAATTCTAATAATAAAGTATAAAATACTAAATATAAATTCTTATAGTGTAATAATAGTCACAGTTATATAATTACAAACTTTAAATATTAATAATTATAGAGAAGCTAAATTAGTAGTAGTCTAACTTTATATTAAGCCAAATTATTATAATATTCTTTATATATAGTAATTATAACTTCCTGATTAATTTAGTAGATTTATTTTCTATACTATTTATTATATTATATAATTAAAATATACTTTATTTTTTTAAAGATTTTTGAAGTAGTTTTCTTATTTTAGTGAGTTATTCTATCTATTTCTTTACTATTAAAACCTCTCGGTCTAGTTTTTTAATATCTATATCTATATATAGTTAGAGTAAAAATCCTATAAAGGACTTATATAAGATTATCTTTATCATACTATATTTCATACTATTATATAATATTTAAATTATCAATAATTATTTAATCTAATTATCTTATAAAAAGTTAATATAGGCTTTCAGATAATATTCTAATATTTAGTTTTATTATTCTATTTACTTATTTATTTATTTATAGATAGTAAATTGTAGATATCTTCCTGTATACTTCTATATAATAATATAAAATAATTTTATAATTACTTATAAAGATAGTCTCTTTATTTCTTACTAATTTATATATATTTTTAATATATAATATAACACACTCATAAATTAGTTCTGTAAGCTTTAAGATACTAATATCCTTTTCATAAGATAAATAGAAAGTATACTTTATAAATATATTTATTATTTTTAAGATTATATTATACATGGTTCTTTCTTATTAATTAAATAACAAATCTGTAATAAAGTCTATAATAAATATTTTACTTAATATATTTAATATCAGTAATAATTTCGAATTTATTATAAAGTATATATTAATAAATCTACATTTTTTAGTATAGACTATATATTTTTATATACCTTTTTATCTTAATATATATATTATATCTGTTTTTTAATTATATTTATTATTAATTTTTATAAATTAAAGTAAATTATTTTACATCTAATTATTATATATATATAAATTTATAATACTAAAAAGTCTAAAACTTCTATATTTTTAGCAGTACTTTTCTTTTTTTTCTTTTTTCTATAAAAGCTCTGTAAGAAGTAATAAAATATATAGATAATTTTTTATAAGTTATTAATAAAGATTTATAAAATTAATAGAGATAAGGATTTTATATATACTGGTAGATTCTAATTTTTTATTTATAATCTTAATATGTTCCTCTTTTATAATTATATTTGATAAAAAGATTATAAATTCTAGATATTATATACTAGTAATATAAGACTTATACTTATTAATTTCAATAATTAATTAAAACATTTATAGTCTTTCTAAGACTATTTATATATATCAAATATATTCTTTCTTATATTATGAATACATTAAGATATTATTCAAATAAGTAATACAGTATATATCTAGCAAGT
>NW_020291107.1:0-4330 GCF_003184525.1 Aspergillus sclerotioniger CBS 115572 | reverse complement strand
GATTAGTAATCTCATTTATTATAAAGACATGAATACATTTCTTGTAACCGCTTTGGCTCCCTTCTTCATGTATGTAGAGGTTCCGGTACCCCGCGACCCCGCCTTCTTATTGGAGGTCTTTCCCGTGTTTCTTCCATATCTATATGTTAGTCTTCCAGTATATAGCTATGTCGACAAGCCCCTCGCTCCTAGACGCATCATCATACTACTTCATACTCATCGTCTTCCTTCCTTGGCTGCCACATTTCTTGACCGTATATATAACATTACTTTATATAGAATAAAGGATTTAGAGTAAAGCTAATATCACTACATGTTTTTGTAGTATTACTATATTATAATATAACTTTAAGCTTTCTAATCTAAAACGATATTTGATTAAAAATCAATTTCTTTAGAAGATAATATATTTTATAAACTTACTAAATAATTTGAATCACATCCTGTTATTATTATAAATAAAGTCAGCATAATAAAATATATTTTTATTAATATTTAAGCTCAGTGTTCTATTCAGAAATTTGTATAAAAAATTATTTACTCAATTTATATAATTAATTTAAGAATTTTTTAATGAATATTATCTAAATAAAATCATCTTAATATGTACCTTCAGTAATACATTCCATAACTTATTAAGAGAAATAAACTATATTTGCTGTTATAATTATTTACAGAAATTATTTATATAGTAAAATCTTATTAACACTAATATTACTTATTATACTTAATATAATACTAATTAATTTAATAATAATTACAGACAGCACTTCAGCAGCAACATCTATTATAATTATAATTAATAATATTTTCTTCATTAAGACTTTAACCGCTTCCAAGAAGATAATTAGTATAATTAAAATACTAATTAGAATCTTAATAATAGATACAAGCAGAATTTTAATAAAATATTAATAGATTATAGCAGTAAGACCAAAGCCAAGACTACCAGAATCTATAAAGCAGTTAACCATGGTAACCATAATATCAAAATAATCAATAATATTCTTATAATACTACTACCGCCTAACCTAATCCTATAAATTATAACTCTAATAACTACAATACCAGCAATCATGTTAATAATTAATAATATAAATAACAGTAATTGTTTAATTATTAACTATAAAATCATAGCATTTATAATAACTGTAATAACCAGTATGCTAAAGCTTATATTATCTTTATCAGTAATATTTTACCCGGTAAAAATCAAGATCAGCAAGTATTTATATTATATAACTGTTTATTTATTAGCTATACTGACAATTAAAATTATTATAATCTATTTTTTAATTCTAGTATTTACTATACCGGTGACTCTTTTAACAGTGATAATCAAGGTTTATCTAGATATTTCAAGCCTGATAATGTATATTATACTGAGCTAGATTTCAGACCTATATTTGAAAATGATGATTTCTATGCGTTTAACACAGAGATTAATGAAAATAATTAAAATAGTAATCTTTTTATTTCTTAATCTTGTAATAAGCCTGTTTCTGATATCTCTAATCACAACTGTATCATTATTAACTGTTTTATTTACTATAAAGAGTTTCTATCTAATAATAAATTATATAAATATTTATCCTGTTCTACATCTACAGATCTACATAAACCTACTTTAATATTCGAAAAAGCTTATATTATTGAATTATTAAATTGTTGAATAATTAAGTCAAAAAGAACTATTTCTGGAAATGATATTCTTCTTAGTTTATATTTATAATGTGCTATCATTATACATACTAAGTTAAATAATACTTTTTCATATTATCAAATTTATCTTAACACAGATTATTTATTAAGTATTATAAATATCTTCTTTACTAAAAATACATCCAATATTGAAATCTACTTTATAAAACACTCAATTAATATTACCGGCATTAATTCCAAGTATTCTTCTACAGAATATATATTATTTAATATTTATTTTTAATTATTAGTACCATCAGTAATATCTGTACCTACTTCTACTATTAATAAATATACAAAATTTAAAGTTATGGCTTACCTAATTATAGATAAAATCTAATACTTATTAGCATAGATATTATAAGCTGTAAAGATATTATAACTAATCCTGATTATTATCTTATAATGATTTATATGTATAAAGATTTTACTTTTATTATAGATTACATATTAAAGACTAATTATATATTACTTATATTTATCTACTTTAGTTAATATATTATTATCTAAAGTTACTCATATAGAAAAATCTCTATCAAGATTAAAAAAGACTTATTTCATCAAGATCTACTTTTTGAATCTCTGATTAGTTATTAAATTTTATTACTAATATACTATACTTATAAATACAAATTTTTCTTTTATTAAAGTTACTAATAAAATCTTTAAGTTTATTATTATTACTTATTATATATATCTCAGTAATATCTCTAACTTTGACTTTATTATTGTATACTAAATTAATATAAATATTGCATAGTTGGTTGCTATTACTTTTATTAATAATAATAAATCTATACTTATTACTGTATATAAATCTTCTTTAAAAAATTATATTTCTGCTGGATATACTATATTTATTATATAATAAGATATTTATATATTTGAAGAGTTTAAATCTAAAGATTATATTATTATTAACTTACATAGTATTAATAAACTAAGTTAGATATCTATCCCGTGCCTGTTATTGAGAATATTATAACTATACTAAAATACTGTCTCTATATATTAGTACTAGATATGTGTTAAATATTTTATTAATAGCTATTCTATAAAGATTATTATTATTATCTTACTGTTATTAATTACTGCAGTTAAGAAATCTTTAATATTACTATAATAGGCTTTATTAACTCTATCTTCTTTATTTAAAGATAAATAGATATTTATTTAAATGATCTTCATATATTCTGCTGTATATATATTAATAATATAATTATTATATTCTGTTTATTTATATATATCTTGATTATCTTGAACGAGCCTTTCTTAAATAAAGTAACTTGAATATTAATATTATTTTTAAGAAAGTATTTCTTGCTTTTTGTTCCGTTTATCTACTTAGTTAATATATTAATATATTAGATTTGTATATACTAGAAGATAAACTTTATATTATATAATTATTAAATTTTCTCCAAATGCTGAAGAATCTTGAATATTATATTAGCCTGACTGGCTGGTTGTATAATTATATTAATTATTATATCAAAAAGATAGAGCTTTTATAATAACAAAAATAGAGATATCTAAAAGTATATTAAAGAATTTTCCTGGATTATCTGCTCATATTTATAATACTTCCATAAATACTAAAATATTAAGCTTTTGATTAACTGTAATCGGATTTTTTTAATAAATTATTTCTTACTTATTTTAATTGTTTGGTCTAGCTTTATATCAATCTAGATACGTTTCGCAAGGATCATGATATTATATTATATCATATTAAATATAATCATGAATATAATATTATAAATTTTTTTTTTTATATTTCTACTTATCTAGTATTATTTCTCAGCTATATATTAATATTAGCTAAATATCAATACTGGTCTACAGAGCTAGAAGTATCCTATTTAATATAGATATTCTATAAAATCTATTATTCAATTAAATATACGGCTATACCAGTGATTATCTATACTAATTATTAATCTATATTAAATATCACTGTATAACTATTTCTGAATACTGTTTTCACTATTAAACTGAACTTATATTTAGTCAGAGCTTTATACTGTATATAGTAATTGAAATTATAAGTGATTTATTATCTATACTAAACTATTATTATTATTAATACTTTATTCTGTTTACTATCTTCCAGTAATTAAACTACTGAGTATAATATTAATCTGGATAATAACTCTTATATATATTAAATTAGTATTATTATACACATAAACTTTATAATACTGCTCTTAGATAAGTCTAAAGATTATTTTTATTAAATATATAAAAATGATTTCTATGTATACTATATTTTCAAAGTTTTCTATTTTAATTATAAAGCTATACTATCTTATTATATTAATAATAGAAACATTCTCTTTATATAAAATGATATGTTATTTTCTCAATTTCTTGAATTATAGTTAATATTCTTTATATTTATAAGGATTTTTCGCTATACTTACCACACGGTATAATATAGGACGTTTTCTAATTTATTCATGATAAGAACAAATACTAAAGCTTAGATAAATACGTTAATACTCTAGATAATATTACTATATATGAATACTGTAAGTTATTCTATGAATATATTACTTATTATTTTATATATATACTGAATAAACTATGTTAATATATATTCTATAACTAACTTTAATTAATTAATATA
>NW_020291106.1:0-4500 GCF_003184525.1 Aspergillus sclerotioniger CBS 115572 | reverse complement strand
TGTTTACAACACAAATAAGACTATCTATAATATAATCTCAAATTTAAGAATATTCTGATTAAATATTAAAATTATTAAACTAATAAAATTAGTGACTGACTTTTGAAAGTACTTACTAAGAAAAGGATTATTATTTAATAAAAAATTAAATTATAATTTAATTTATTGAAATAATATAATTAATTATATTTACTACCAGTACTTTTCAACTTACTTTTCAGGAATCTAAAAATCTTTTTAAAAAAAGTAACTATTCTAATTAATTAATATCATTTTATTTTTATATTTTTTGAATAACTATCTGATTCTTATGAGTTTAAAAGTAATTAAACTAGTCTTAATTAATTTACCTCTTGAATTTAAAAACAGAGAATTATTAATTATAATTATTATTTATTCTTTTGATCCTATATGTTCTATATTACTAATTATTTTAAAATAGTATTTTATAACTATATTTAACTGTATATAAATAATAGAATATATATTTTAATTAATTATTCTATAATTCTAGATTTTTTGAAAAATATATTCAGTGATCTTTAGTATATCTGTAATACTTAACTTGAATTAGATTATTTAAAATCAGAAATTAAGAAATTTGATACTTATTATATTAAGTTTTATTATTTAGTTTAAAAGACAGGAATATAGTTAGATATCTTATTTCTAATATTAAAAAATGATATTAAGTAGAAATTAAAAATAATATCTTTCTAAAAAAAGATTACTAGATTTTTATATAATTTTATCAATCTTGAATAACTAATACTTACAGTATTCTGTTAATCTAAAAAACTATTATTAATTCTTATTGTTGATAAAAAAATTTTATAAGTCTTTTTTAGAAATTTATAGTTTAAAACTAGTTTGATCTAATTATAACTTTATTAACTTATTTTTTATTTATTACTTTTCTCTATACTTAGAAAATAATTACAAAGTCTAAATAAATATTACTATTATAGCTTAAATAAATATTTAATCTATAATGACTTAGAACTTAATACTTATTTTTCTTGAATTAATTATATCTTTTATCTGAATATACTATATATCCTTTAGTTTTTCTAAATATTAATTACTATCTATCTTTACCAGACATGGAGTAAAAAAAGCTTGAGATTTATAAAATATAAGATTTTCTATATTAGTCCTTCAGTCAAGAAGTGCAGTATTATTTATGTAATTTTATCTTTTAAATTTTAATAACTAAAAAAATGAATCTAGCTTAAACTATTATTAAAAATATATAATTTTATGTTTTATATTATTTTAGATATTATAATTAAAGGATTTTTTATTAAGAAACTTTAAAAAACTAATTTAATAATTACTTCTATTATATTAAATCTTGATACTTAGTATATTACTATCTATATAATACTTAATACTGGCTGCTTTATATTCTGTATTATAAATAAGAATTAAATAAAGATTTATTAACTATCTTTATATTCTTTAAAATATTTAAAATATATTATAAAATTCAATAATTATAAAAAATAAGATTAAAATACTGAATTACTATATTTGCATAACTCTAAAGATATATAATTATATTAAAAAATATTGCATTTTTAATTAATTAATTTATTTATTTTTTAATTATACTTAGCCTACTGTGGCTAAAGAATTATAATTTTCGAATAAAATTTATTAAGTATATTATCTAGTTTTTTAATTTATATTCTTATAAGTACTATAATATATCTGCTTATCTAATCAAGATCTATACTTTATATAATATTTGAATATATATATAATCTATATATATTATTTTATTATATTCTTTAAAGAATTAAGATATATAGTCTATCTTGATAATTATCTATACAGTTTATACTTAATAAGATTATTTAATATATATTATCAATATAAATTAAATTAATATAATTCTGTTTACTGTTTCTAGTCTTAAAGAAATCTAAATTATTTAAAACATATAAGAATTTATAAATATTTTCTTACTCAAAAAATAAAGAAACATCTAGTATACTGCCTGCATCATTATATTACAAATTTAAAAAAGAGTTTTTTATTTAATTTCTTATATAAATCATTCTGAGATAAATTATAGATTCTTTATAAATAATTAGTGAAAAATCCAAAAAAAGAATTTATCTAACTAAGCTTTTTATTTACTATATTTCTTGTTCTATTTATTAAGAAATCTAGAGAAAAACTTTAATTTTATATAGATTACTAAGCTTTAAATATTGTTTTAATTAAAGACTATTATTTATTTCTGCTTATAAAAGAGACTATGAATAATTTAAAAAAAATTATTTTATTAAGATTAAAATTATTAAGAATTAAAAATATTTAACTATATTTTATACCTGTCTGAGCCTATATAAATTTTTAATAATATTTTATAATCTAATTAGAATCTTAATTCTTTTTGAAAATATATTAAGAATATATTATAAAATTATCTAAATATATTTTATATAATATATCTTAACAATATATTAATTTATAGCTGTATCTGAGCAGAATATCTAAAATATATTTATCTAATTTTTAATAAATTATATAAGATTGATTATTTATTAATTTATTAAAATATAAGTTTATTATTATTAAGATAAAGTTTCTAGATATGATTATTAGTTAAAATAAGATTTAAATAAATTAAAAAAGATTAAGATTATTATAAAATAACTTATTTTAATTAATATAACTGATATGCAAGTCTTTCTAAAATTTAATAATTTTTATTATTATTTTATTTATAAATTTTTAATGCTTACTACTCTATTAATAAATCTAATTAAAAAATATTCTATTTAAATAGATCTTTACTATTACGAAATATTAAATGTATTAGGTAATCTTTATAAAAATCTCTATGATTTAATTATTTGATTAAATTTATAAAACAATTCTAAAAATTAATTTATTTTGTTTTGTTATCTTTTTTTTAAAGAAGTACTTGTTAATTAAGTACAATTAAATAATTATAATAAGAAATTATTTATAGTTATTTACTATTTAAAAAAATAATATTTAAAACTTAAATGAATATTATTTCTAGTTTAGATAATTATAGATTACTATAATCTAAAATACTTTGTATTAATTAAACCTTTTAACTGATATTAAATCTAATGATTAGAATTTCTGTTCTAACTTAACTTTAAGATTAAATATTAATCTAGCTGTTATAATATTAAACTTAATAACTTAATTAAAAAATTAAAAGATGTTTCAAAAAAGAGAATAAATTTTTACTATACTAGAATCAGATTATATTAACACAAAAAAATCCAAATCTAGCTTACTTATTAATCTTATAATATTGGAAAAGATGTCCTGTATTAACTAAATATGATGTATCTCTATCTAATCTTGAAAAGAAAGGTTTTATATTAACTAAATATAACCTATTTTTATTATATCTTAAAATCTTTTTTTAGAAGAATCTTTATACCAGTAATCTATTTCTAAATTTTTATTTTTTTTATAAATCTTGATTTTTTAATCTTGTATTCTGTCAAGGTGCGGGCTGGCAGGATGGTAAGAGAAGACTCAGGCAGGCAGGTTCAATCAAGGTAACTTAACTTATATTCAGGTAGATAACAAGTTAAGCTATATATAGATTAATAAACAAGACATAACTTGGGACTATAAATAAAATTATAAAAATAAAAGATTTTTTAATAGTATGTAAAATCACATGCGAAGTTTTAATCCAAATATACTTTACTTATATTATAATAGTATATTTCTTTTCTTTAAGCTAAGCTTTTATAAGACAAGGATTTCTGTAAATAACAGTAATAGAAGTTTTCTATAATTTAATAAATATTTTCTAAATATTCAGTAAGCTTGATAAAAAAATTAATATATTTTATTTACTTTATAAGATATATTAAGCAGAGATAACATCTTTCTTAATAATCTTAAAGAAGTTTAAAATCTCTTTGATCTCCTATTTTTCAAGCCTGTTAACTTTAATATAGAATAAAGAAGATTAATATTAGCTAGATAATAAATTATTATTAATAAAAATAAATAAGTTAATATTGAAAACTAGATAAATCTTTATACTCAGTGGAAGCCTTAATTAATAATTATAAAAATTATTTATCTTTTTAATTAAATATAGATCTAAGATATTTTCGTCTAGCTTCTTACTGCACTATAATATCTTAATACAATTAATATTAAATTAGATTTTTTAGTTTTACTAAAATCTTTAAATAGGGTAGTACTTCTTATATACTTATTTAATATAATAAATTTAAATAGTAATTATCTTTACTTTTATAAATTTAATAATAAATTATATTTTTATAGTAATTTTTTTAGTATTTCAGATTACTAGTTAGTTAAAGATAGAAAGTAGTTTAAATTTTATATAAAAATGAAATGTATAATTAATGAAAACCAGATTATTTTAATTATCTTATAAATAATTTATATAAGCGTGAAGATATTATTTAAATATTATATTAATTTTCTTAATTTATTTATTAATATCTAAAATAAATA
>NW_020291105.1:0-4891 GCF_003184525.1 Aspergillus sclerotioniger CBS 115572 | reverse complement strand
CCCGTGCTTATTATTAGTAATATTATTACTTTATTAAAATACTGCCTATATATCTCAGTACATGATACTTATGAAATATTTTTTTAATAACTAGTATATAAAAACTATTATTATTATCTTACTATTATCAGTCACCATAATTAAGAAATTTTCAATATTACTATAATAAATTTTATTAACTCTATTCTATTTATATAATAAAAAATAATTATTTATATAAAAGATCTTTGTACATTTTACTATATATATAATAATAATATAGTTATTATATCCCATTTATTTAAAAAATATATTAATTATCTTAAGCAAGACTTTATTAAGTTGAATAACTTGAATATTAAAATTATATTTAAAAACGTTTTTATCACTTTTCCTTCCGTTTAGCTGCTAGATTAATATATTAATATATTAGATTTATATATATTTATAAAGATAAATTCTATACTATATAATTATTAAAGCTTTCCTGAATACTGAAGAATCTTAAACATTATATTAACCTGACCGGCTGATCTTATAACTATATTAATTATTATATAAAAAAATGAAATCTTTATAATAATAAAAATAAAAATATTTAAATAAATATTAAAGAACTCTTCTGGATTACCTACTCATAATAAATTTACTATTTTTATTATATATAATAATCTTATAAATATTAAATATTAAGCTATTAATTAACTGTAGTCAGAGTTTATTAGAAAGCTATTTCTTACTTATTTTAATTACTTACTTTAACTTTATATTAACTTAAATATATCTTATAAAGACTATAGTGCTATATTATACTATACTAACTTATAATTATAAATATATTAATATCATTATTTCTTCTTATATATCTATTTATGCAGTATTATTCTTAACTATATATTAATATTAGCTGAGCATCAATACTGGCTTACACAGCTGGAAATTTTTTAATTTATATAAATACTCTATAAAGTCTATTATTTAATTAAGTATATAGTTATACTAATAATTGATTATATTAATTATTAATCTATCGTAAATATCACTGTATAACCATCTCTAAACACTATTTTCACTAATAAACTAAACTTATATTTAATTATAGTTTTATACTATATACAATAATTTAGATCACAAGTTATTTATTATCCAGACTAAATTAATATTATTATTATTATACTGTTTTATCTACCATTAAATAATCAAATTACTAAGCATGATATTAACTTTAATAGTAATATATATTATTTTCTTTAAAATATATATATATTAAACTAGTATTACTATATATACAGGCTCTACAGTACTTTTATTCAATAAATTTAAGAAGTGATTATATTAAATCTATACAAATCATTTATGTATATATTATATTCTCAGTGTTTTACATTGTAATTGTAAAGTTATATTACTTTGTTATACTGATAATAAAAGTACTCTCTTTATAAAGAAGTAATATATTTTCTCTGCTAATAATCTTAATATATATAAGAATTTACAGTTTTACTATATATTATAGTATAAGAAGTCTTTTAATTTATTTACAATAAATATAGATATCAAGATTTAAATAAATATTTTAATACTTTAAATAATATTATTATATATAAAAATTATAAATTATTATATAATTATATTACTTGTTATTCTACATGCATACTGAATAAACTATATTAATATATATCTTATAATTAATTTTAATTAATTAATATACTTTTTAAACTATTTTATATAATTATATTAAAATTTATTATTACTTAATTTTCTTAAAATTATTAATCTTATAATCCAATTCTTATTATTATTAATAAATTTACTAAGCACGTGGGTTTGATTTCCAGATTATTAATACAATCAGTTCTTTATTAAGATATTGAGTTATTGATTTATAAGAATATAATTAAAATCTACTATATATTTTTATTTCTAATTAAGATATCTGCTTTACTAGTAATATTTAGAAATAATTATTTTCTAAATATATTATAATATTATAGTACAGCATACCATTCATAAATTAACGGCTAAATTAAATATATAATTTAAATTATTAAGATTGTAATACATTATATAATTACTTAAGATTTATTTTAAATTTTATAACTTTTAATTATTATTAGTACTCTGAACACATTGCTAAATATATTTATATAATAAATATTCTTCTATCTGTTTTATAATATAGATTTATACTATAGTATCTTAGTATCTACTTAAGAATTCACTATTTCAAGATTATATATTTTCTTATTTTAATATTAAAAAAATTATAAAGTTTACTTCCATGCGCATAATACTCTATTATAATAAATATTATTAATTTATATTTTTTAAGTTTAATAATAAGATTCTGATCAAACTCTATGAAGAATACTTATTGTCTATTAGTAAGATTTTCAAGTATATAAAAAAGCTATTTTAATAATACAGTAATATTTATACAGTTATTTAATATATCAGAAAATATATGTATTATTTAGATTCGCCTAAATCATGAAGTATTCATGATATCTTATTTATTATTTAACTCAAATCTTATTTTTATATTAATAATACTTTTTATATGAATAATCATCTCACTAGTTCTTCACATAATATCAATTCTGATTTATTTACTAATCTTACTAATCTTACTAATCTTACTAATCTTACTAATCTTACTCATTCTGATTTATTTAAATATAGTCTAATTAAGTCAGGTCCCGTATATACAGATCACTAGAAAATTAATTATATTCTTGATAAATATTGTATACATTATGATTGTGGACTTTTCTTCATATAATATCTTATTTATTATCTTAGTTATAGTATAGATTATAATTTATAAATCTATAAAGATAATATAAATATTCTTGATCTTATTTATTAATATAAAAAAGGTATTCTTAATTCTGATATATAATTTCTCTACTTTCTACTTCATGTAATAAGAATATTATCTTTCTTTTATTTAAAAAATATATATAATGACTTTATTGGATTTTTTCTTTATATATATAGAGATACTGATTTCCTGCAGTGATCTGTTAATTATCTGATATTATATCTCTGTCTTCCTGCTGGAGGTCTTCCCTGCGTTTTTTTCTATATCTGTATATCAGTCTTCTAGTATATAGTTATGTTGACGGGGCCCTTCGCTCTTACACAGATCATCATACTATATTATTCTTGATTCACGTCTCCGTCACATAATACTAGATAAACAGAAGTAAAAAAAGAGAAAATAATAGTGTTAATATATTTATAACCATTAATATAATATAATATAGCACTGTGATCTTTGCAGGATATATCTAAATTAATATAAAGTTAGAGTGAATAATTAGGATAAGAAATAATGTTTAATAAAATCTGACAGCAGTTAATTAAAAGCTTGGTATTTAGTAATTATAGGGTTATTATATATGATAGAAATAATAAATCTATTATAAACAGGTAATTTAGAAGAATTCTTTAATATATTTTTAAATATCTCTATTTTTTATTATTATAGAGGCCCTATCTTTTTAGTATAGTAATTAATATAGTTATAAAATTAACCAGTCAGATTAATATAATGTTTAAGATTCTTCAGTATTTAGAGAAACTTGAATAATTATATAATATAAAGTTTATCTTTAAATATATATAATCTTAATATTTAAGTTACTCGATTTGATAAAGACTTATTTAAGATGATTAGATATTTATTTAATGAATAAGATATAATAATTATATTATAAATATATATATAACAGAAAGTATGAAGATCTTTGAAATAAATATTTATTTAATATTAAATAAAAAGGATTAAATTAATAAATCTTATTATAGTAATACTGAAAATCTTCCAGCTGTAATAATTAATAATTATAAGATAATAATAATAGTCTTCACAAACTAATCATTAATAAAATATTTAATAAATATCAAGTATTGAGATATATAAACAGTACTTTAGTAAAGTAATAATATTATTAATAGTAGATACAGGATAGATATCTAGCTAAATCTTTTTATTAGTAGTACTGTGTAAGTCTATAATAATATGATCTTTTAATATAAAATCTTTAAATGTATAGACATTATACTATATAATAAAGATAGAATAGCTAGTAGAGATATAGCTTTTAGAATAGTATATTTTATTCTAAGTATATAAAAAATTACATATTTTATTAATAATTTTGTAATTATATTAGCTAACACAGTAGATACAGGGCTTAAAATATGATATTTCTATCTATCTTCTATAGAAATCTCTATTTAAACTTAAAAATATTGGTAATATTGATATTAAAAGTATTATTATTTATTCACATATTAAAGTATTTAATGAGTTGATATATATACGAAATAGTAGTAAAGCCTTTATTATATATAATAATATCTAGTAAAGTAATTATAGTATTATTAAAAGTATTATACTCATTAATAAATAGATTTTTAAGATAGAGGATTTATACGCAGTGGTAAGAATTATATTATTAAAATTATAGATACTAAGAAAGATAGAGATAGCTGCTAATATTGTAGTATTTATATTAATTTTGTATACTGTAATAAAGTTAAAATTATAGACTTTATTTAAATAAATATAATAAGTAATAATAACAGATTCAGGGGTCTTGTTAAAGACTTTAAAAGAAAAATTAGTATTAATAAGATAAGTATAGTATATTAAACATAGGATTTAATTATTATTAACAAATTTGAAAATCAAATCTTAATTAGATAGTAGATTATTCTTCTTAATCTTAATAGAAACTTTTTCTTATGAGTAGCCAGGGATAATAATATATTAATTAGAATAAATAAATATAGATAATATATAATTAACTTCTAATTTATAATCTATCATAAAAATAAAATGTTTGCATGCCTGGATAGTAGTAAGATAATAATTAAATTAATTATCATATCTTTATAGTTT
>NW_020291104.1:0-5371 GCF_003184525.1 Aspergillus sclerotioniger CBS 115572 | reverse complement strand
GGCGGTCCTAGAAACCAACAAAATAGAACCACACGTCCTATTCTATTATTCCATGCTAATGTATTCGAGCAAAGGCCTGCTTTGAACACTCTAATTTTTTCACAGTAAAAGTCCTGGTTCCCCCCACAGCCAGTGAAGGCCATGAGGTTCCCCAGAAGGAAAGGTCCAGCCGGACCAGTACTCGCGGTGAGGCGGACCGGCCAGCCAGACCCAAGGTTCAACTACGAGCTTTTTAACTGCAACAACTTTAATATACGCTATTGGAGCTGGAATTACCGCGGCTGCTGGCACCAGACTTGCCCTCCAATTGTTCCTCGTTAAGGGATTTAAATTGTACTCATTCCAATTACGAGACCCAAAAGAGCCCCGTATCAGTATTTATTGTCACTACCTCCCGTGTCGGGATTGGGTAATTTGCGCGCCTGCTGCCTTCCTTGGATGTGGTAGCCGTTTCTCAGGCTCCCTCTCCGGAATCGAACCCTAATTCCCCGTTACCCGTTGCCACCATGGTAGGCCACTATCCTACCATCGAAAGTTGATAGGGCAGAAATTTGAATGAACCATCGCCGGCGCAAGGCCATGCGATTCGTTAAGTTATTATGATTCACCAAGGAGCCCCGAAGGGCATTGGTTTTTTATCTAATAAATACACCCCTTCCGAAGTCGAGGTTTTCAGCATGTATTAGCTCTAGAATTACCACAGGTATCCATGTAGTAAGGTACTATCAAATAAACGATAACTGATTTAATGAGCCATTCGCAGTTTCACAGTATAAATTGCTTACACTTAGACATGCATGGCTTAATCTTTGAGACAAGCATATGACTACTGGCAGAATCAACCAGATACCTAGTTCCTGCAGGCTGCGCCCGGGCAGATACCTGTTAAAGCACTGCCCGAAACGCCTCCCAAAGCCCCCGAAGGGGCAGCATGTTACATAGGCTTCCATCTGGAAGGGACACACGAAGTGTCCGGCCACAGCGACACCCCCGGCGTACCGGGAGCACACAGATGACCATCCAATTGCCCCCACTGTAGCCCCCCAGGAACCGGTCCGCACGCAGGTGACCCCGCCAGAATCGCCTTTGCAGGCGCTGGCAGGCTGCGGCATACGGCCCTCGGGTGGAGGGTCCAGACCCTGCGGACACGCTGACGAACAGCGGCTCCCGCAGGGCGGCTCCCCCGGGAATCTGTATAAGAAGGCTGGCCAGCGGCCAACGATCCACAGACTCCATCGGTGCCGGGGACCGAGAACGGCCCCCGGACTTCAGACACCCCAGCAACAACGGGCACTCCCGGGCATGATTAAGCTGGCGCCGACCTGGCTAGCGACTCGAACTCACACTGTTACTATCTCAGGGGTCACGGGCGCGACCATACGAAATGCATGGAAGCTCCTAACCTCCAGTCGACGCGCAACCGGCAAGAAAGAGAACCTAGGACCAGGAAAGGCACCGGCCGCGCAGGAGAAGACCACGGGCTGAGGTGGGCGATTACCCCCGTTCCTGAAGCGAGGCCCAGCTAAGGGACCTGTGCGCCACCAGTCACAGAGAGGCAACCTGCCTGGCAGGGAAGAAGTATGGACTGGCTTCCGGCAGCTGAGATCAGCTGCCTTTCACCTTCCACATAGAACCACCGGCCCTGCTTGGCCCTGTCGCATGCGTGCAAACGCTCCCGTGTCCGAAAGTCATTCGTGGGGGACCACTTTTGTATGGGGTGGTCCGTGCGTCCACCCGTTTTCCCATACAAAGTGGGCCACCCAACTTCGCCCCCTACCCGGGCTGTAAGGGACTTAGGCGTTTTCGCGTGCCGCCGTCCGCCCATACGTGGCCGAACGGCCCGGTGTAACACCGCCCTCGGCCGCTGTCGCCCTCCCTCTCCCGCCCTCCGACCCGTGCACCACGCGCTCTCTGCCTGTGGGAGTCTGGCACTCCGCGACACCCCGATCACGTGACCCGCCGCGCAACGTGAGGCTTTGGCAGCCGTCCGGATGTGCAACCCAGATCGATGTCATCGCTCTCCCGGTCATCCCAGGGGTGTGTAGACGTGCCTGCGTCGTCATACAGGCGTCTGTGTGTCTGTCTGCTGGGGCTGTGGACATCCGTATGCGGATGCGTTGGGGTGTCCGGGGGGGTAGGGTTATATATATCGGTGCGAGTGAGGGTGTGTGCACCAACATGACGGTGGGAGACGTGTGAGGTGTGGATATATATATTTGGCCTGCGTGTGTGTCGACGCGTACGCAAGGGCGCAGTGGCGGTCGATGACCGGCTAGAAGCCGTGCGGCGTCCCGCACGCCCTGCCGACGTACCCCCTTCCCTCCCCGGCACCGCCTCCCGAGCACCACCCTCGCACCCCGGCGCCCAGCGTCGACCCTTCCCCCTCCCACGCGGGAATGGCACCCCGGCCGCCTCCTCCGCGTCGCCGGGCCCCACCCCTGCCGTTTTCTCCCGCGGCGCCTCTCATGATTCAATTTCACCCAGCCAACTGGCAAATCCCCTTTGCCAGCACGCACCCCTGCGCGGGCCCTGGACGCCAGCCCCAACGCTCACCCGCAACCGCGGGGCGCCGGGCACCTGCCTGGCCCCCGCCGTGAGCGCCGGCCGGCCAGCCGCCCTTGCCCTACAGGTCCTCCGGACCCACGTCGCCTGCCATCGTGCGTGCAAACGCTCCGGTGTCCCGTGGGGGCGTCGTTGGGGGCACCACACTTGGCCGCGTAAGACGGCGGTAGGAATGCACTCACTTTCGGACACCGGAGCGTTTGCACGCACGATGGCAGGCGACGTGGGTCCGGAGGACCTGTAGGCAAGGGCGGCTGCCGGCCGGCGCTCACGGCGGGGGCCAGGCAGGTGCCCGGCGCCCCGCGGTTGCGGGTGAGCGTTGGGGCTGGCGTCCAGGGCCCGCGCAGGGGTGCGTGCTGGCAAAGGGGATTTGCCAGTTGGCTGGGTGAAATTGAATCATGAGAGGCGCCGCGGGAGAAAACGGGCAGGGGTGGGGCCCGGCGACGCGGAGGGAGGCGGCCGGGGGTGCCATTCCCGCGTGGGAGGGGGAAGGGTCGACGCTGGGGCGCCGGGGTGCGAGGGTGGTGCTCGGGAGGCGGTGCCGGGGAGGGAAGGGGGTACGTCGGCAGGGCGTGCGGGACGCCGCACGGCTTCTAGCCGGTCATCGACCGCCACTGCGCCCTTGCGTACGCGTCGACACACACGCAGGCCAAATATATATATCCACACCTCACACGTCTCCCACCGTCATGTTGGTGCACACACCCTCACTCGCACCGATATATATAACCCTACCCCCCGGACACCCCAACGCATCCGCATACGGATGTCCACAGCCCCAGCAGACAGACACACAGACGCCTGTATGACGACGCAGGCACGTCTACACACCCCTGGGATGACCGGGAGAGCGATGACATCGATCTGGGTTGCACATCCGGACGGCTGCCAAAGCCTCACGTTGCGCGGCGGGTCACGTGATCGGGGGTGTCGCGGAGTGCCAGACTCCCACAGGCAGAGAGCGCGTGGTGCACGGGTCGGAGGGCGGGAGAGGGAGGCGACAGCGGCCGAGGGCGGTGTTACACCGGGCCGTTCGGCCACGTATGGGCGGACGGCGGCACGCGAAAACGCCTAAGTCCCTTACAGCCCGGGTAGGGGGCGAAGTTGGGTGGCCCACTTTGTATGGGAAAACGGGTGGACGCACGGACCACCCCATACAAAAGTGGTCCCCACGAATGACTTTCGGACACGGGAGCGTTTGCACGCATGCGACAGGGCCAAGCAGGGCCGGTGGTTCTATGTGGAAGGTGAAAGGCAGCTGATCTCAGCTGCCGGAAGCCAGTCCATACTTCTTCCCTGCCAGGCAGGTTGCCTCTCTGTGACTGGTGGCGCACAGGTCCCTTAGCTGGGCCTCGCTTCAGGAACGGGGTAATCGCCCACCTCAGCCCGTGGTCTTCTCCTGCGCGGCCGGTGCCTTTCCTGGTCCTAGGTTCTCTTTCTTGCCGGTTGCGCGTCGACTGGAGGTTAGGAGCTTCCATGCATTTCGTATGGTCGCGCCCGTGACCCCTGAGATAGTAACAGTGTGAGTTCGAGTCGCTAGCCAGGTCGGCGCCAGCTTAATCATGCCGGGAGTGCCCGTTGTTGCTGGGGTGTCTGAAGTCCGGGGGCCGTTCTCGGTCCCCGGCACCGATGGAGTCTGTGGATCGTTGGCCGCTGGCCAGCCTTCTTATACAGATTCCCGGGGGGAGCCGCCCTGCGGGAGCCGCTGTTCGTCAGCGTGTCCGCAGGGTCTGGACCCTCCACCCGAGGGCCGTATGCCGCAGCCTGCCAGCGCCTGCAAAGGCGATTCTGGCGGGGTCACCTGCGTGCGGACCGGTTCCTGGGGGGCTACAGTGGGGGCAATTGGATGGTCATCTGTGTGCTCCCGGTACGCCGGGGTGTCGCTGTGGCCGGACACTTCGTGTGTCCCTTCCAGATGGAAGCCTATGTAACATGCTGCCCCTTCGGGGGCTTTGGGAGGCGTTTCGGGCAGTGCTTTAACAGGTATCTGCCCGGGCGCAGCCTGCAGGAACTAGGTATCTGGTTGATTCTGCCAGTAGTCATATGCTTGTCTCAAAGATTAAGCCATGCATGTCTAAGTGTAAGCAATTTATACTGTGAAACTGCGAATGGCTCATTAAATCAGTTATCGTTTATTTGATAGTACCTTACTACATGGATACCTGTGGTAATTCTAGAGCTAATACATGCTGAAAACCTCGACTTCGGAAGGGGTGTATTTATTAGATAAAAAACCAATGCCCTTCGGGGCTCCTTGGTGAATCATAATAACTTAACGAATCGCATGGCCTTGCGCCGGCGATGGTTCATTCAAATTTCTGCCCTATCAACTTTCGATGGTAGGATAGTGGCCTACCATGGTGGCAACGGGTAACGGGGAATTAGGGTTCGATTCCGGAGAGGGAGCCTGAGAAACGGCTACCACATCCAAGGAAGGCAGCAGGCGCGCAAATTACCCAATCCCGACACGGGGAGGTAGTGACAATAAATACTGATACGGGGCTCTTTTGGGTCTCGTAATTGGAATGAGTACAATTTAAATCCCTTAACGAGGAACAATTGGAGGGCAAGTCTGGTGCCAGCAGCCGCGGTAATTCCAGCTCCAATAGCGTATATTAAAGTTGTTGCAGTTAAAAAGCTCGTAGTTGAACCTTGGGTCTGGCTGGCCGGTCCGCCTCACCGCGAGTACTGGTCCGGCTGGACCTTTCCTTCTGGGGAACCTCATGGCCTTCACTGGCTGTGGGGGGAACCAGGACTTTTACTGTGAAAAAATTAGAGTGTTCAAAGCAGGCCTTTGCTCGAATACATT
>NW_020291103.1:0-5575 GCF_003184525.1 Aspergillus sclerotioniger CBS 115572 | reverse complement strand
AATAAAATCTAATATGATTATATAAAATAATTTAAAAGGTATATTAATTAATTAGAACTAGCTATAAGATATATATTAGTAATATTTATTTAACATGTATATAAAATAATAAGTAATATATTATATAATAGTTTATATATTTTATAAATAGTAATACTATATAAAATATTAAGATTAATATTATATTTAATAACTTAGTTATCTACTGGCAGACAGGATAAAGTGTTAATAAGAATATTAGTTCAGCTAGAATAATAAATAATATATAATCTAAATTACTGTATATAGTATAAGACTCTGATTAAATATAAATTCATTTTATTAATAGAAGTAGTATTCAGAGATGGTTGTACGGTAATATTTATCATATATTAATAATTAGTATAAATAGTTACTGGAATTACTATATATTTAACTACATAATAGACTTTATAAAATACTTATTTCAAATAAAGGATCTCTTGCTTTATAGACTAGTATTAATATTTAATTAATATTGATACATAGCTAATAAATAATACTGGATAAATAAATATATAAGAAGAAATAGTAATATTAATATATTTATAATTATAATTAATATAATATAATATAGTACTGTGATCTTTGCAGAACGTGTCTATATTAATATAAAGTTAGGATAGATAAATAAAATAAGTAAGAAATAGCTTATTAAAAAAATCAGATTACAGTTAGTCAAAGACTTAATATATAATATTTATAGAATTATTATATAAGATAAAAGTAATAAATTTATTATAAGTAGATAACCTAGAAGAGTTTTAAAAAGTATTTTTAAGTATTTTTATTTTTTATTCTTATAAATATTCTATTTTTCCAGTATAATAATTAATATAGTTATAAAATCAGCTAGTCAGGCTTATATAATATTCAAGGTTTTAAGTATCTGAGAAAACTTTAATAATTATATAATATAGAATTATCTTCAGATGTATATAAACTTAATATATTAATATATTAATTTAGTAAACAGATAGAAGGGAAAGCGAGAAAAGCTTTTTTGAATATGATTTTAATATTTAAGTCACTTTAATAAAGACTTACTCAAGAAGATTAATATGTTTATTAAATAAATGGAAGATAATAAATATATTATTAATGTATATATATAATAGAAAATATAAAGATTTTTTAGATAAATATCTATTTAGTATTAGATAAAAGAGACTAAATTAATAAATCTTATTATAGTAATATCGAAAATTTTCTAACCGTGATGACTGATAATAATAAGATGATAATAATAGCCTTCACGTACTAACTACTAATAAAATATTTAATAAGTATCAAATATTGATATATAAAGATAGTACTTTAATAAGATAATAATATTATTAATAACAAATACGGAGTAGATGTCTAGCTTTTTTTTTTATTAGTATTATCTAAATCTATAATAATAATTTTTTAATATGAAGTCTTCAGATACATAGATATTATATTATATAATAAAAATAGGATAATTAACAGGAGTATGGCTTTTAATATATTCTATTTTATTTTAAATACATAAAGAATTAAATATTTTATTAATAACTTTATAGTTATATTGATTAACACAGTAGATATACAGTTTTAGTAAATATTATTTCTATTTATTCTTTATAGAGATCTTTATCTATTTATATTCAGAAATATTAGTAATATTAATATTAAAAGTATCAGTATTTACTTATATATTAAAGTATTCAGTGAGCTAATATATATATTAGATAAATGTAGGGTTCTTACTATATACAATTATACTGAAAGAAATAATAGTAGTATTGTTTTTAGAAACATTATGTTTATTAATAAGTAGATTTTCTGATATAAAAGATTTATATATAGTAATAAAAGTAGTTTTATTATAGTCTTTATAAATATTAATATTATAAGCACTGATAGAGGTAGTAGTAATAGAGATAGCAGTAATAGAGATAATAATTAATCTTACAGTATTTATATTTATTTAGCATGCTGTAATAAAGTTAGAGTTAAAGATATTGTTTAAACAGATATAATAAGTAATGATAACAGAATCAGACATGTTATTATAGACTTTAATGAAAGAAACGTTTGTATCTATGAGATAAGCATTGTATATCAATTATAGAGTTTGACTGCTATTAATAGACTTAAAGATTAAATGTTAATTAAATAAATTATCTATTTTAATCTTGATAAAGATCTTACCTCGTGAATAACCGAGCATTATAATATATTAGCTGGAATAGATAAATATAAATAAAGTACGATTAGTCTTTAATATATATTTCATAGTAAAGATAAAATTCTTATATGTATAAATAATAATAAGATAATATTTAAGATTAATAATTATACTTTCATAATTTATAATATCTATATTAATAAGTAGATTAGGTTTCGTATTAGTGATCAAGTAGGTCATGACTTTAATTTTAGTATATCTGTAGATAATAGGTCTGTTAATAACTAAAGTAGATACTGATACTGCTAATACTAGAAAATAAATATTAAATAATATATATTCTATAGAGAAATGTTTAGAATTAATACTTATAATATTAATAAAGTGTTTTGTAGGATGGATTTAAATATCAGGTATATTTTTAATAAAGATAATATTAATAAGACTGGAAGAATAACCTGTATTAAGATAAATTTGATAGTATAAGAATATATTATTTAGATTAATATCTATAATGACTGCACGTCATAAATATAAATTAAGAAAGATATTAATAGTAAGATTCTATCTGATTTATATATTTGATGACTTGATGATTCAATAATATTTATATCTTTAAATAATATGGTTAGTTTGTGTAACTTAGTGGATGCAGAGTAAGATAAATATTTATATAATTTATTATCAAGTAGAAAGTCTTTATAATAGATAGAATGATTAATAATAATATAGTTGCGGTTGGAGATGCTGATATCAGGGTTACCATAGATAAATAATTAAGTAAAAAGATTATAATTATAATTAGTATTATTAATTACTGTACTACATATATAAGAGTTATTGTTTTTAGATATAAACTTAAAATCTGGCTCAGTATAATATATATCATCAGGTAAGTTGAAATAGCTAGGTAAATCTTGATGATTATCATAATTAAAAGATAAATTAAAAAAATTAGTAGTATAGTAAATACTGGGATTACAAGACAGGTTATAGCAGTATTAATTATCAGTATAAACGAATTCTTATAACATAGATAATTATATGATATAAGTGCCTGCTAATCTTGATTTTTATAAAAAAGAGTATTACTGATAAGGATAGTATAAGCTTTAGTATATTAGTTTTTACAGTTATTATATATACCAAGGTTCCATGATTAATAATTACATAGTTTCTGTTGTTTATATTATTAATTATTAGTATGACTCTTGGTATTGGAGTTATTAGAATTATAATTTATAGGATTGGGTTGGGTGGTAGTAATATTATAGAAACATTGTTAATTATACTATAGTAAATTGTTTTATAGATTCTATAACTAGTAGGTTTAGTTGTGGAGCTGTTATGGTCTATTAATATTCTAACTGTTAAAATTTTGTCTGTACTTATTATTAGGATTTTAGTTAATATTTATATTTTAATTGTAATGATTATTTCTATAGAAGTGGGTAGTGTTTTAGTAGGAATATTATTGGTTATTATTATAGTAGTTATAATTGTTACTGCTGAAGTGGTGTCTGTAAATCTTATTGAATTAATTAGTATTATATTAAGTATGATAAGTAATATTAGTATTAGCTAGATTTTACTATATAAATAACTTCTGGATAAGTAACTGTAAGAAAGAACTAAGTTTGTTTTTTTAATAGATTATAGAATATGTTTTTAAAGATATATATTAAGATAATTTTATATAGATAATATTTGTTAGAAGAGAGTACTCATATTAGTAGTACAGATTAGAAGGTTAACTTTCTGAGTAAATCCTTGGATAAGATATTAATCTTAGATATTAGTAAAGATATATTTTATTATGCTGAGCTTGTTTATAATAATCATAAGATTTAGTTTGAAGTTCTTAGCAATTTCATAAAATATACTATTATTCAAAGAAGCTGATTCTCTAATTAAATATCTTTCTAAATCAGAAAGTTTAAAGCTATATCATGATATAGCAGTATTATAAAAACAAGCTATAATATTAACTTTTACTAAGGCTTTATTTTTATATAAAATAATATTATATATATAGTTAAGAAATATGTTTATACCTCTATAAAAGACTAGATTGCTAATCTACTTTTTAATAATATTATCTTTTATATCTGGCCAGAAGTAACTGACCATTAAAAAACTCAGATCTTTATAACCGTAAAAGAGTGAGATATTTAAATTATTTTTATGAAAGTCTTCCCGAATTATATATATCCAAAATAGATATATTATTATTATAATATATAATAATCTTATAAATAGTGAATATATAATATTTAATATACTTTAATCTGATTTCATTAACAAGTTATTTCTTATCTATTGAAATCATTTAATTTAGTTATATATTAGTTTTAATATTTTATATAAAGATTACAAAGCCATACTGTACTATCTTATTAATAAATATATATATAATATTATTATCTTACTAGCTCATATATCTGTATATTCACTATTTCTTGAATATATATTAATATTTATTAAATAATATTATTAGTTAAAAGAACTAGAAATTTTTTATCTGATATAAGTACTCCGCAGGATCTGTTATCTAGTTAAATATATAATAATATTAGTAATTATCTATATTAATTATTAATTTGCTATGAATATTACTACATAGTTATCTTTAAATACTGTTTTTATTAATAAGCTGAATCTATACTTAATCAGACTCTTTTATTATATATAATAGTTTAACTCTGTTATTTATTATTTGGGATACATAAATATTGTTATTAATATCTTATTCTATTTATTATTCTCTAATAATTAAGTTATTAAATATAATGTTAATCTTGATAGTAATATATATGTTATTTCTTCTAGGATATATACTTATTAAACAGATATTATAATATATATAGGTTTTATTATTCTATTCTTTAATAAATTTAAAGAATATCTTTATCTAGTATATAAAAATAATTCAAATGTATTTTATATTATTAAAGTTCTATATTCTAATCATAAAGCTGCTCCTTTCTATTATATTAATAATCGAAGTAATCTTTTTATAAAGAAATAATACATTATTTTCTTTTTCATTAATATATTCTATATTTATAAAGACTTATGGCTTTACTTGCTACGTATAATAGTACAGGAAGTTTTCTAACTTATTTATAATAAATACAGATATCAAGGTTTAAATAAATATCTTGATACTTTAAACAGTCTCCTTATATATAAAGATCGCAAGCTATTATATAAACATATTATTTATTATCTTATATGTATACGAAATAAACTACTTCAGTACATATTTTATAACTAATTTTAATTATGTAATATATCTTCTAAACTATTCTACATGATTATATTAAATTTTATTATTTATTTTCTTACGTATTATTTATGATTGCTCTGATATCTAGTATAATTAAGTAACAATAATAAATA
>NW_020291102.1:0-5641 GCF_003184525.1 Aspergillus sclerotioniger CBS 115572 | reverse complement strand
GCATATGACTACTGGCAGAATCAACCAGATACCTAGTTCCTGCAGGCTGCGCCCGGGCAGATACCTGTTAAAGCACTGCCCGAAACGCCTCCCAAAGCCCCCGAAGGGGCAGCATGTTACATAGGCTTCCATCTGGAAGGGACACACGAAGTGTCCGGCCACAGCGACACCCCCGGCGTACCGGGAGCACACAGATGACCATCCAATTGCCCCCACTGTAGCCCCCCAGGAACCGGTCCGCACGCAGGTGACCCCGCCAGAATCGCCTTTGCAGGCGCTGGCAGGCTGCGGCATACGGCCCTCGGGTGGAGGGTCCAGACCCTGCGGACACGCTGACGAACAGCGGCTCCCGCAGGGCGGCTCCCCCCGGGAATCTGTATAAGAAGGCTGGCCAGCGGCCAACGATCCACAGACTCCATCGGTGCCGGGGACCGAGAACGGCCCCCGGACTTCAGACACCCCAGCAACAACGGGCACTCCCGGGCATGATTAAGCTGGCGCCGACCTGGCTAGCGACTCGAACTCACACTGTTACTATCTCAGGGGTCACGGGCGCGACCATACGAAATGCATGGAAGCTCCTAACCTCCAGTCGACGCGCAACCGGCAAGAAAGAGAACCTAGGACCAGGAAAGGCACCGGCCGCGCAGGAGAAGACCACGGGCTGAGGTGGGCGATTACCCCGTTCCTGAAGCGAGGCCCAGCTAAGGGACCTGTGCGCCACCAGTCACAGAGAGGCAACCTGCCTGGCAGGGAAGAAGTATGGACTGGCTTCCGGCAGCTGAGATCAGCTGCCTTTCACCTTCCACATAGAACCACCGGCCCTGCTTGGCCCTGTCGCATGCGTGCAAACGCTCCCGTGTCCGAAAGTCATTCGTGGGGGACCACTTTTGTATGGGGTGGTCCGTGCGTCCACCCGTTTTCCCATACAAAGTGGGCCACCCAACTTCGCCCCCTACCCGGGCTGTAAGGGACTTAGGCGTTTTCGCGTGCCGCCGTCCGCCCATACGTGGCCGAACGGCCCGGTGTAACACCGCCCTCGGCCGCTGTCGCCCTCCCTCTCCCGCCCTCCGACCCGTGCACCACGCGCTCTCTGCCTGTGGGAGTCTGGCACTCCGCGACACCCCCGATCACGTGACCCGCCGCGCAACGTGAGGCTTTGGCAGCCGTCCGGATGTGCAACCCAGATCGATGTCATCGCTCTCCCGGTCATCCCAGGGGTGTGTAGACGTGCCTGCGTCGTCATACAGGCGTCTGTGTGTCTGTCTGCTGGGGCTGTGGACATCCGTATGCGGATGCGTTGGGTGTCCGGGGGGGTAGGGTTATATATATCGGTGCGAGTGAGGGTGTGTGCACCAACATGACGGTGGGAGACGTGTGAGGTGTGGATATATATATTTGGCCTGCGTGTGTGTCGACGCGTACGCAAGGGCGCAGTGGCGGTCGATGACCGGCTAGAAGCCGTGCGGCGTCCCGCACGCCCTGCCGACGTACCCCTTCCCTCCCCGGCACCGCCTCCCGAGCACCACCCTCGCACCCCCGGCGCCCCAGCGTCGACCCTTCCCCCTCCCACGCGGGAATGGCACCCCGGCCGCCTCCCTCCGCGTCGCCGGGCCCCACCCCTGCCCGTTTTCTCCCGCGGCGCCTCTCATGATTCAATTTCACCCAGCCAACTGGCAAATCCCCTTTGCCAGCACGCACCCCTGCGCGGGCCCTGGACGCCAGCCCCAACGCTCACCCGCAACCGCGGGGCGCCGGGCACCTGCCTGGCCCCGCCGTGAGCGCCGGCCGGCCAGCCGCCCTTGCCCTACAGGTCCTCCGGACCCACGTCGCCTGCCATCGTGCGTGCAAACGCTCCGGTGTCCGAAAGTGATTCGTGGGGGCGTCGTGGAGGCCCACCGCATTCCTACCGCCGTCTTACGCGGCCAACTGGCCTCGCCCCTCCGTCGCTGCGTGGAACGGCAGACCCGGGAGTAAAAGAGGCAAGGACGACGAGACACGCGGCACCGCAGTCACGCTGCCACCACCATGTATGTCGGCAAACTGGCGGGTTGTGTTCGTGAAGAGAAGGAGGAGGGACCCAGGCTCGGCGCCTGTGCCCCATCCCGATGCCCCCTCCAACCGCCCGGCGCTGCCGGGCCGTTACACAAATTGACGCTCAGCGACTCGTAGCAACAAGGCTACTTGACCGCTTACACGACCCGCTTGGCGTCTGCAGAGGATTCATGTGACCAATTCGCCAGCCACATTCTGCGCTGCGCTTAACGGGCGCGGGGCAACTTCGACAGATACGAATAGGCCTTCGGGCCATGCACCTCAGCAGGCTGGCGACGGCTCTTAGGGAGAAGCCCCTGGGAGCTGGCTGGCGAATTGCAATGTCACCTCGCGCGGGGATGAATCCTCTGCAGACGACTGAAGTGACCAAGCGGGTCGTGTAAGCGGTCAAGTAGCCTTGTTGCTACGAGTCGCTGAGCGTCAGCCCGTCCTTGGCTAGATTTGTGTAACAACACCCCCACTGACAAGCCCGGCAGCGCCGGGCGGTTGGAGGGGGCATCGGGATGGGGCACAGGCGCCGAGCCTGGGTCCCTCCTCCTTCTCTTCACGAACACAACCCGCCAGTTTGCCGACATACATGGTGGTGGCAGCGTGACTGCGGTGCCGCGTGTCTCGTCGTCCTTGCCTCTTTTACTCCCGGGTCTGCCGTTCCACGCAGCGACGGAGGGGCGAGGCCAGTTGGCCGCGTAAGACGGCGGTAGGAATGCGGTGGGCCTCCACGACGCCCCACGAATCACTTTCGGACACCGGAGCGTTTGCACGCACGATGGCAGGCGACGTGGGTCCGGAGGACCTGTAGGGCAAGGGCGGCTGGCCGGCCGGCGCTCACGGCGGGGGCCAGGCAGGTGCCCGGCGCCCCGCGGTTGCGGGTGAGCGTTGGGGCTGGCGTCCAGGGCCCGCGCAGGGGTGCGTGCTGGCAAAGGGGATTTGCCAGTTGGCTGGGTGAAATTGAATCATGAGAGGCGCCGCGGGAGAAAACGGGCAGGGGTGGGGCCCGGCGACGCGGAGGGAGGCGGCCGGGGTGCCATTCCCGCGTGGGAGGGGGAAGGGTCGACGCTGGGGCGCCGGGGGTGCGAGGGTGGTGCTCGGGAGGCGGTGCCGGGGAGGGAAGGGGGTACGTCGGCAGGGCGTGCGGGACGCCGCACGGCTTCTAGCCGGTCATCGACCGCCACTGCGCCCTTGCGTACGCGTCGACACACACGCAGGCCAAATATATATATCCACACCTCACACGTCTCCCACCGTCATGTTGGTGCACACACCCTCACTCGCACCGATATATATAACCCTACCCCCCGGACACCCCAACGCATCCGCATACGGATGTCCACAGCCCCAGCAGACAGACACACAGACGCCTGTATGACGACGCAGGCACGTCTACACACCCCTGGGATGACCGGGAGAGCGATGACATCGATCTGGGTTGCACATCCGGACGGCTGCCAAAGCCTCACGTTGCGCGGCGGGTCACGTGATCGGGGGTGTCGCGGAGTGCCAGACTCCCACAGGCAGAGAGCGCGTGGTGCACGGGTCGGAGGGCGGGAGAGGGAGGGCGACAGCGGCCGAGGGCGGTGTTACACCGGGCCGTTCGGCCACGTATGGGCGGACGGCGGCACGCGAAAACGCCTAAGTCCCTTACAGCCCGGGTAGGGGGCGAAGTTGGGTGGCCCACTTTGTATGGGAAAACGGGTGGACGCACGGACCACCCCATACAAAAGTGGTCCCCCACGAATGACTTTCGGACACGGGAGCGTTTGCACGCATGCGACAGGGCCAAGCAGGGCCGGTGGTTCTATGTGGAAGGTGAAAGGCAGCTGATCTCAGCTGCCGGAAGCCAGTCCATACTTCTTCCCTGCCAGGCAGGTTGCCTCTCTGTGACTGGTGGCGCACAGGTCCCTTAGCTGGGCCTCGCTTCAGGAACGGGGGTAATCGCCCACCTCAGCCCGTGGTCTTCTCCTGCGCGGCCGGTGCCTTTCCTGGTCCTAGGTTCTCTTTCTTGCCGGTTGCGCGTCGACTGGAGGTTAGGAGCTTCCATGCATTTCGTATGGTCGCGCCCGTGACCCCTGAGATAGTAACAGTGTGAGTTCGAGTCGCTAGCCAGGTCGGCGCCAGCTTAATCATGCCCGGGAGTGCCCGTTGTTGCTGGGGTGTCTGAAGTCCGGGGCCGTTCTCGGTCCCCGGCACCGATGGAGTCTGTGGATCGTTGGCCGCTGGCCAGCCTTCTTATACAGATTCCCGGGGGGAGCCGCCCTGCGGGAGCCGCTGTTCGTCAGCGTGTCCGCAGGGTCTGGACCCTCCACCCGAGGGCCGTATGCCGCAGCCTGCCAGCGCCTGCAAAGGCGATTCTGGCGGGGTCACCTGCGTGCGGACCGGTTCCTGGGGGCTACAGTGGGGGCAATTGGATGGTCATCTGTGTGCTCCCGGTACGCCGGGGGTGTCGCTGTGGCCGGACACTTCGTGTGTCCCTTCCAGATGGAAGCCTATGTAACATGCTGCCCCTTCGGGGGCTTTGGGAGGCGTTTCGGGCAGTGCTTTAACAGGTATCTGCCCGGCGCAGCCTGCAGGAACTAGGTATCTGGTTGATTCTGCCAGTAGTCATATGCTTGTCTCAAAGATTAAGCCATGCATGTCTAAGTGTAAGCAATTTATACTGTGAAACTGCGAATGGCTCATTAAATCAGTTATCGTTTATTTGATAGTACCTTACTACATGGATACCTGTGGTAATTCTAGAGCTAATACATGCTGAAAACCTCGACTTCGGAAGGGGTGTATTTATTAGATAAAAAACCAATGCCCTTCGGGGCTCCTTGGTGAATCATAATAACTTAACGAATCGCATGGCCTTGCGCCGGCGATGGTTCATTCAAATTTCTGCCCTATCAACTTTCGATGGTAGGATAGTGGCCTACCATGGTGGCAACGGGTAACGGGGAATTAGGGTTCGATTCCGGAGAGGGAGCCTGAGAAACGGCTACCACATCCAAGGAAGGCAGCAGGCGCGCAAATTACCCAATCCCGACACGGGGAGGTAGTGACAATAAATACTGATACGGGGCTCTTTTGGGTCTCGTAATTGGAATGAGTACAATTTAAATCCCTTAACGAGGAACAATTGGAGGGCAAGTCTGGTGCCAGCAGCCGCGGTAATTCCAGCTCCAATAGCGTATATTAAAGTTGTTGCAGTTAAAAAGCTCGTAGTTGAACCTTGGGTCTGGCTGGCCGGTCCGCCTCACCGCGAGTACTGGTCCGGCTGGACCTTTCCTTCTGGGGAACCTCATGGCCTTCACTGGCTGTGGGGGGAACCAGGACTTTTACTGTGAAAAAATTAGAGTGTTCAAAGCAGGCCTTTGCTCGAATACATTAGCATGGAATAATAGAATAGGACGTGTGGTTCTATTTTGTTGGTTTCTAGGACCGCCGTAATGATTAATAGGGATAGTCGGGGCGTCAGTATTCAGCTGTCAGAGGTGAAATTCTTGGATTTGCTGAAGACTAACTACTGCGAAAGCATTCGCCAAGGATGTTTCATTAATCAGGGAACGAAAGTTAGGGGATCGAAGACGATCAGATACCGTCGTAG
>NW_020291101.1:0-5704 GCF_003184525.1 Aspergillus sclerotioniger CBS 115572 | reverse complement strand
TATTTATATAAATTCTGTGATTCTGGTATATTGTAGAAAATATATTTTTATTATATAATTTTTTAAGATATTGAATATTCTTTTTTTTTCTTATATAAGTATCTTATTCTAAAATAATAAAATATAGATTATAATAATATTTATATAATATATATAATCTCAGTATTTTCTAATTAAAAGATCTTGTTATATATAATTATATATTAATACTAGATATTTTATTATATTTATTACTGGTTGTATTAGGCTGTTCTACCTGTATAATCTTATTCTTATTATTTTAGAAAGATAGTACTTTCTCTAAGTAATATATAATAATACAAACCTTATTTCTCTAGCTTATTAATAGTAATAATATAAATAATAAATAAATCAAATAAAGAAATTATTCTTACTTATAAATAGCAGTATTTTATTATAAATATGAAAGCTTCTGTTCTTCTATTATCTGTATAGTTGTCTCTTATTTTTTCTCTATTAAATATCTTATTTTTACAGTCATAATATATAACGTAATCCACGGCCGAGTGACGCACACGCCTGTGTGACGCAGTTTTGCCGCCATCTCAAATTATTCAACAACAACACCACTTCAACGTGTCACCATTCTATATCTATTAGATAAAAATGTTTCCTTCTCAAGAAAACCGATTACAAATGGCTATTTTAGCTATTAAAAATAAAAAAATCCAGTCAAATCAAAAAGCTGCTGATATATTTCATGTATCAGAAGCCACTCTTCGCCGTCGGCTTCGAGGAAAGAAATGACGTACAGAAACACGCGCTAGCGGCCATAAATTATCAGTTCTTGAAGAAGAAGTCCTTGTTAAGAGACTGCTAGGTGCAGATAAATGAGGCTTCTTAATTCGACCTGAATTTCTACATGAAATGGCGCAGATTCTACTTCGCGAGCATATACAAGATCTGACTGCAGTTCTTGAAGTTAACTAGGCCTATTTATTTATCAAACACCGCCCTGAGATACTAAAGGCTGGAAATAATTATATTAATAAATAGGATTTTCTATACCTATCTTCTTTTGCACTGAAAGAAGTCTTTACTTTAAAAAATATATATAACAGCTTTACAGGAGCTGGTCTTAAGCCATTCAATCAAGACCAGGTTCTTGAAAATATCACCTTTCAACTTTGCACACTAACACCATCATTACTTATTCAAGGCTTAATATTATCAGCTTTTCAAATCTCTCAGAACTCTCGCTAGATTAACCATAAGGTTCAAAGATTATAAAGAAGCCTTTAAAAGAAAAGAACACTTTCCAGCAGTCCAGTCTCTCATATTCAACATCTTGAAAAAGCTGCGTAAATGGTAATAAATACGAACCTTCTTCTCTAACAAGGAATAAAGGTTCTACGGGCTGAAAATGAGTGGAAAATAAGGAAGAAAGTAAGAAGGCGCACGGTTCTAGGAAATAATCTCTTTATTTCTATACAGAAAGGTCGTGACCGCATTCAGCAGCTTGATACGCAGCTTAATGAGCAGGTTGATGAGTCTACACCTGTGCCTCGCCAACGCGCTCCACCACGCTGCAGTGGCTGTGGGACTATTGGACATACTATAAGAAGCTGCCCTAGTAAATAGCTATTTATTTCATTTTCTATACATTCAGATTTTATGGTGTTGTTGCAAAGCCTCAAATACATACTGGGTGCGGCAAAACTGCGTCACACGGCCATGTGCGTCACTCGGCCGTGGATTACGTTATATTGATTACTTTATATTACTAGTAGTAATTTTTTTTAATTATACTATTTATTTTTTATTATGTATCTTATTATCACTGTTCAATTATCTGATATTAGTATTATATAGTTTCTGTATTATTAATCTAATAATATATATTAAATATCTTAAAAATTAGATAATTAATTATTTATATTAATAATCAAAAAAAATTATATTAAATATCTTATTTATCAGATTTTTACTTTTATTTCTCTTTTTCTGATAATGCATGGGTGTATTAAAATATCTCTTATTATAATTTATTAAAAACTTATTTAATATTTTAAATGATATTTTATTTTTTTATATCTTCTATACTACCCGCGTCTGTATTATAATTTATTATATTATTATTACTGCTTCTTTTATTATTTAGATACTTATTATTAATTAATTATTTTAGATATATACCGCCTGTGTACTTAAGATTAATAATTTTGATAATATTATCAATATATATGAAAGAAATAGTCTCTAGTATTATTAATATATTTTATATGTCAATGAAACCTATAATAAATAATTTATTTATTACTATTATTTTAATTATTATAAGTATATATACTGTTTAAAAATAAATTATTTTTATAAATGAATAAAATATATTCTATCTGAATCTTTATATAATTATTAATAAATATATTAAATTTTTATTTAAATATCTTCTACTTACAGACTGTTAGAGGTACGTAGGGAGACGTGGAACAACGCAAGGTTAGCCTTAGGGATCAAGCTAGGTCTTATATTACAAGTCTATAGGATACAAACAATACATACACGCAGGTATAGAACTGATCACTAGCCTTCTAGAGTTTCCAGTGACTAGTATAATAAATATTTTACTAGATTATTTAGCTGCGCGGATTGCTTAGTCAGATAACTTGTTTTATGATAAGTTTTATGATTCTAGTATGCTGGAAGGGTATGCTGTTTATTATAAGATTATTTAAGATATTTAATATTCTTCTTTTTTTTATATAAATATCTTATACTAAAGTAGTAAGATATTATAGTACTATTTATGTGTTCTATATGATCTTGTTCTTACTCTTTTAGGAAAGTAGTGTTTTATTTAAGTAATATATAATAATATAGACTCTGCTCCTCCAGCTTACTTATAGTAGTGTTGTAGATAGTAAATAAATAAATTAAAAAAAGGAATTATTTTTACTTGTAAATACCTTTATTTTGTTGTAAGTATAAAAGTCCTTGATTTTTTACTGTTTGTATAATTCTTTTTTTATTTTATTTCTATTAGATATCTTGTTCTTGCAGTCTTAATATATATATTAATTATTTTGTATTATTAGTAGTGGTTTTCTTTCTGATTGCACTATTTATTTCTGTTTAATTGTTTAATATTAGTATTATATAGCTTCTTTATTATATATTATATATTAAGTACTTTAATAATAAGATAGGTAGTTATTTATGTTAGTAAGTTTGAAAATTATATTAGATATTTTATTTATCAAGTTTTTATTTTTCTTTCCCTCTTTCTAATAGCACGTGGGTGTATTAAGATATATTTTATTATACCTTATCAAGAAATTACTTGATTTTTTAAATAATATCTTATTTTTTCTATACTTTCTATACTGTCTGGGCCCGCTATATAGTCTATTATATTATTACTACTATTTTTCTCATTGTTTAGATAATTATTATTAATCGGCTGCTTTAGATACATACTATTTATATATTTAAAATTAATAATTATTATAATATTGATAATATACATTAGAAAGGTGGTTCCTGGTATTACTAGTATATTTTATATCTTAGTAAGTCTTATAATAAAGAATTTATTTACTATTACTATTTTAATTATTATAAGTATATATACTGTTCAGGAATATATTATTCTTATACGGTGGTAAGTTATATTCTATCTAAATTTTTATATAGTTATTAATAAAAATAATAGATCTTTACTGAACATTTCCTGCTTATAGACATAGTTATAGAGATATATTATTATTATTAAATAAGATTTATTAGTGCTTTATACTAGATTAAGCTTATAGTAATAATTACTACTTATTAAAGTATATTTTACTGCCGGTAGAAAGCTAGCTGTAAGAATAATATATATAAAAAATTATTATTAATCTTATTATTATATTAGTCTTATTAATACTATTATTATTATCTCTGCTAATATTTCCTTTAATATTTCTAAAACTATATCTTTTTTATATATATTTTAGTATTATTGTTATTTTTCTTATAAGTTTAAGTATATTATTATTTTAGATAGGATTATTAACTGTTATAATTATCTCTAGAAATTCTTTCTGTATTATTTTATTAATTAGAAAAGAACTTTTAGAACATTTTTCTTTTTTTATAATTAATAAACAATCATTTATTCTTATCTGTATAGTTTTGAGTTAAGATTTATGTTACGGACCCCTGCTAGCTAAGCTACTAGTAAGGCGGACTCGTCAGGCAGGAAGCGTCAACAAGGCAACGCGGACAATCAGCAACTCTTATCAAGTAGAATCTCGGCTTGAATAACCAATATCCGGAACAGCTACGCATCACGTGACTACGGGTATATGGGACGGTATACAAACAGGTATATAGTATATAGTATACAGTATATAGGAAGGTATATAACTTGGTATACAAAGGATAGGATATATAAGGACACTCTTTCATGTACTTAGCTAGTTCTGTTCTTTGTGCTCAATCTAATTCAATTTACTAATACTGTCTTTAAGTAAACCATATACTTAAAAGCTTAGTAACAACACTTATCCGCACTTACTTACGAATAGCTGCACGGCACTATTCAGCCTTACTTCTCTTCTCTTGTCCAAGACCAGTTGTTCCTAGATAGTTATCAGCCTGATACCTCGGCTCAGTTCGACGGTACGTATACCAGTGAAGCTAAGCTAACAGGGACAGGGAAGCGATCCTAGGGTTTGACAATTTACAGTTATAATTTTTATTAAAATTTATTAAATCTTTTTTACTTATAAAGTTATATATCAGTTTGATTTGTGCTATTTTTCTAATTATTTTATTATATTTAAAAAGTCTCTGTATTCTTAACATTCGTGAGAACCCTTTAAATATTATTATTTAAAAAGTATTTAAGCTATTTAATTAAGCTATTTAATATACATATTCTTAGTTCTTCTTTACGTGATGATTATATTAATCTATTATTTGTATTCTCTGTTAATCAGGATTGATAGTAAATAATATTAGATTCTTAGTCTAGTCTTCTAGAGTTTTAATAGTAAAATATCGAATATTAAGTATAGATTCTTATACTTTAGTAGTCGTTATAGTTTGTAAAACTGTAAGCTTTAGATATTAGTAATTATAAGAAAATTAAGTTAATAGTAATTCAGCTTTATATTTAACTAATTTAATAGATCTATTTTATATAATACTTATTATATTATATAGTTATAGCATGATTTACTTTTTTTAAGAATTTTTAAAATAATTTTCTTATTTTAATATGTTATTCTACTTACTTTTTTACTGTTAAAATCTCTTAGTCTAGTTTTTTAATATCTATATTTATATATAGTTAAAGGAAAATATATAAGGATCTTATAGAGGATTATCTTTATTATATAATATTTAAGCTATAACTAGTTATTTAGTTTAATTATCTTATAAAACGTTAGTATAGACTTATGAATAGTATTCTAGTATTTAGTTTTATTATTCTATCTACTTATTTATTTATAGATAATAAGTTATAGATATTTTTTATATATTTTTTATATTTTTATATAATAATATAAGATAGCTTGATAGCTGCTTATAAAAATAGTTTCTTTATTTATTATTAATCTATATATATTTCTAATATATAATATAACATACTTATAAATTAATTTTGTAAGTTTTAATATATTAATATTTTATAAAATAAATAAAAAGTATATCTTATAAATATATTATTATTATTAAAATTATATTATACATAATT
>NW_020291100.1:0-5712 GCF_003184525.1 Aspergillus sclerotioniger CBS 115572 | reverse complement strand
GTCTATTTTATCTTAAGTATATAAAGAATTAAATATTTTATTAATAATCTTATAATTATATTAACTAATACAGTAAATACAGGATTTTAGAATATATTATTTTTATCTATCTTTCATAAAATCTTCTATTTATTTATATTCTAAAAAATAAATAATATTAATATTAGAAATATCAATATTAACCTATATATTAAAGTACTCAGTAAGCTAGCATACTTATTAAATAATAATAAGATCTTTACTATATATAATAATATCCAATAGGATAATTGTAGTAATATCTTCAGAAATATCATACTCATTAATAAGTAGATTATCCAATATTAAAGACTTATAACGTATTCGGTAAGCGAGCTGCGCATGTAAGCGAGCTGCGCACTTCCACCCGATTTCCATGACTAGGTGAGATTCAAGCACCTTTTTACCAACCAACCAATTGCATTTCTATATAAAACTAATTACTAGGTGGATTAGGACATCTAACCCTAATATACTCCTAAATATGATAATTAGAACACTGCAGCAGAGTGCGTACATGGGGCCCAACTGTAAAAAGCTCTAGATCTTTAGATAGAGTATCTTGAGCTTTAAAGACCTGATTCTCCTGCTGAAATCGCTTCTGGCCTTTCTAAATAGAAAGACCCTCTGTAGCAGTAAGATGCTTAATAAACTTCTTTCTCTTTTAAAGCTGTGTCTTATTTGCAGCTTGTAAATCACGAATTTCTTAATATATAAGAGCTGTCTTATTTAAGACTAATTCACTGTATTTAATAATCTTGTCCAGCTGTATCTTTAAAGAAGAGATAGGGCTTTAGAAGCCTTCCTGCTCTTATACATGTCTTTGAAGCTTTCTTCTCACTATAGATGCCTGCTTTTCGAGCTGTCTGGTGGTGTAGGATGTCTTAGGCACTGAATGAGTTGACTGACTACCTGATGGTGTTAGGGTTCTTAGTTAAATCTTCAACTGACTGAGCACTTGTTCTAGATCATATAGAACTAGCCTAGTAACAGAAAAATCACTGCAGATATTGCTAGTAATATAGGTTACTGTACGAGCCTCAGGGAAAGCCTTAAGAAAGTCAAGCTTATTGATATAATTAAATCTAAGATATATTCTCTTCTCCACTAAGTATCTATATACACGCTTTAATAGTGAAAAGCAGCCGATATCTAGAGATTACAGTAGATATAAAGAATAAATAGATATATAGATAAAAGTAATATTATTCTTACTATATATCTAATCAAATTAAGGTATTAAATAACTGCTATAGTTATCAAGAACTAGAAGATGATATTTTCTAGTTGTACGGCCAGTAGTAGCAGGAAGAAAGAGGTTTTAAAGTCAGTAAAGATTTATTTTACTACTAGTCTAGTTATTTAGATTAACTTCAATCCTTCAGTCATATAGTAAATTACTCTAATACCAGCTTTCTATATGGACCTTCCCTTTAAATATAATATATGATGGAAGGGCCCATCCAGAGATACTAATATACTTAATAGAAGTAACCTATTCCCGATTCTCTGGCTATATGAGAGGTATTCTTTTATAATAATCAGCTCTAGTAATTACTTAAATAGTAGTTATTAAATATATAATAAAGCTAGTTTTATCAAAATTATAGATATCTTCAGGTACAATCCCATGCTGTATTATAATAATTTATATATAATCTAATTTCTTTTTAATAATCTTAAAATCTTTATATTAAGTATACTAATAATCATATCATCTAGAGAAGCATGTCTTTAATTCATTATATCTTTAAATAAAGTTATAGACCTATTTCTCTTTAACTAATTAAATAAGTGTAGTATCACAGGCAGCAAGAAGAATATTAGTTATTTCTTATATATAAAATGGTTGGAGAAGTGCTCCATATTAAATAAGTAATAATATCCATTATATAAGTAATTTTTCTTTATTTTAAGTCAGTTTATAAGAGTTAGCGCGTGTTTCTGCTCGAAAGGTTGCTTCACAGAGCCTTATATGTAGGGTAGATTCAGAAATAGCATAAGATTTTGCTGCTTGATAAATAAATGGACAATCTTTATTCTTAATAGCTGAAATTGCTAATAGAATCCTCCCTTCCTGCTCAGCTTGATTTCTAGCATTTTGACGCGCTTTTGGAGGCATGGCTGGTGGTTGAATTGAGTGAGGTTTTTGACTGGAGCTAAGACGCGTGAGATGCGCAGCTCGCTTACATGCGCAGCTCGCTTACCGAATACGTTATATATTAATTTTATAAATATTAATAGCAGCAAGTTTTACAATATTAATATTAACTTAATATACTATAACAAAATCAGAATTAGAGATATTATCTAAACTAATATAACAAGTAATAATAATAGATTTAAAAGTACTATTAAAAATCTTAATAAAGGAAATGTTTATATTAACAAGATAGATATGGTGTATTAATTATAGGATTTAACTTCTATTAACTAGTTCAAAAATCAGATCTTGATCAAGTAAATTATTTTTTTTAATCTTAACAGAGACTTTGCTCTGTGAATGGCTAAGTATAATATAATAATATATTAACTACAGTTCCCGGCGTTAATCTGCGGAAAACGCGCTAGTAGCGGCTTCGCGCAACGCGTTTTGCACCCACACAGACATGACTACCCAACTTCAACTATCATCATAATCATGATTCAAAGGCCCCTGACTTTTCCAGACCTAAAGATTAAGCAGAATCATGAGTTGAAGCTATACAATAAAGCTTATATTATGGATTTTTACTATAAAGATTAGAAAATCAGTGATATTATATATAGTTTAAATAAGGCTCCGTAAATTATTTTTTAATAATTCAGAAGTATTTTTTATATATTAATTACTTTCTATTACCACAATCAGGTTGTCCCAAACTTCTAGACAAGTAAGATAAACAGTTAACTATATATCTTATTAAAAGAATCTCTTTATCTTCTATTAGAACCTTATTCTGAAACTTAAACTCAGTGTTTTTTTCTTAAACTATTAATTATATAATACATGAATCAGGATATAGTAAATAAAGAACTTAAGATTAACTTAAAATAACTTCTGAGATTGTTAAATAATAATATAATTAAACACTATATTATAAAGATTATATATATTAGAATTAATATAAGATTATATAATTAGATAAATACTGTCGAGATGGATACAGGTCATTAAAATCAGTAATATTTTAGACTTAATTTTCACAGTGGAAATAGAAGAAAGAGTTGATTTAACTAACTTAAAAAAGTAAAGATATCAGAGTCATGATTTAAACAGTAATTTAGAATTAAAATTATTGTGAGATAATCTGTCTAGAGCAGGATTAAAAAAGTAAGAAGAATAATTACTTTATAACTTTATATATTAAGATTCTTAAAGAATTCATGCCTGAAATTAATAATTAGATATAATCTGAGACTTTTATATTTATACAAGATAACACTTATATTTATATAGCGAATAAAGTTAAAGCAGGATTTAAATCAAGATACTTTTCTTAATAAAATAGCCTCTGTACTCTCCAGATTTAAACCTAATTACATAAATATAATTTTTCTTTAAAGAAGGTGTCTATACAATTAATCCTATAATTAAAGATATCAAGAAAGATAATAAAATAAAGGCAGACATTCTCTGGAAAGTATTATATTTATCTTAAAAGTAAATTAATGATTATATTCTAGGTTTGTTCATAATAATAGCAGGATTTAGTTTAAAAATTTTAATAAGTTTATAAAACATATTATTTTCTAAAAAAAACCAACTTTCTGATTAATCAATACTCTAGATTAGAAAGCTTAAAGCTGTACTATAATATAGCAGTATTATAAAAATAAGCTGCAATATTAACTTCAATTAAGACTTTATTTTAATATAAAATAATATTATATATATAATCGAGAATTATACTTATATCTTTATAATAAATTAGATTATTAATTTATTTTATAGTAATATTATCTTTTATATCTAGCTAAAAGTAATTAATCTCATTAATCTTCTAATAGCCTGAAATATTATTTTTAATGGTAATATTATTAATATCAGAGCATCTGTCATTACTGACAAAAGAATCTAGAATTTATGATTGTAATTATACTTAATAAATAATAATATCATTATTTAGAGCTTGTATATTTGCAGATAAAGTAGTTAATTAATTTTTAATAATATTTAATATATTATGTTTGGATGGTTTGTCAGGCTAATAATCAGTAATAATAATAGGATTAGTAGACATGGTACTTAATAAGTCTATGTATAGTACTTAGCTTAATAAAAATTTAGTTTATAAAGATTAAATATCTTTAATAAAAAAAGAAAAAACAAGATAATATAGTTATAGAAAATGTAAAGATTTAAAAGACTTTACTAAATAAACAGTAACTGAAGTAGATAATAATAAGAGTCTTCTTTCTTCTAGAGTAGCAGTTTCAAAGAAAATCATTATTTAAGATAATTAAAAAGTACTAAAAATCAGAGTATTTCTTTAAAAAACATAGAAAATTATATAAAAGAAGAATAAATATTAGGTTTACAGATTCTGGAGCAGTAGCAGGATCTATATCAAAAGTTTAAAATGAAAAAAATTAAAAGAAACCATAATATTAGTAGAATATATAGAAATCTACTGTAAGTATCTGATAGAGCAAGTAATAAAGTTAATTAAATATAGAAATTCTTTAATAGCTTTATTAACAATACTCTTACTAATATTTTTTAGTTAGAAAGATAGAGACAGTAACTTGTAAATACAGACTTTTAGATATATAATTTAGTAAGAATATAATCCATATAGTACAGGATATCTTAATTAGATTTTACAGTATAAAGAGAATCTAAAAAAATATAAAATAAAGTAATCTAATAAGTTCAGTAACTTGAAGATTATATCTTAATAATATTTAATATTCTTAATATAGTAAATAGACAGGGTATAGAACAGAAAACACTACAGAAACAAGAAAATATAGAGAATAATAAAACTAATAAAAAAACAGAAAAAAGATAATATAGAAGAAAAGTTTATATTATCGTAGTATTTAGATATTAAGGTTTTCAGATACCCGAAATCAGCGAAATAATAAAATAATAGATAAAGAGATAGATAAAAAGATAGAATATTAATATATTATTAAAAAAACAGTAACAGAGATCTAGGATCAGATTATAAATATACTACCATCTTTATAGCAGCTAAGCATGGAAGATAATAAGTATAGAGTAATATGATGATCTGTTTAGAAGTAAGAAGGCTTGTTGATATAGCTATATACTGAAAGACTGATATACAGATATAGAAGGAATGTGGGGAAGATCTCTGGCAGGAAGGTGGGGATGTGATGTCAGGTGATCAATGGATCACTGCAGGGAATCAGCACCTTTGTATACATGAAGAAGGGACCTGATGAAGCAGTCACAATCTATTAAAAAGGGTTAGACCCTGTCAGCCATCGAGAACCAGAATATTTTATGTTCTGGCCTGTCTAGTCTTATAATTCTAAATGAATGATATCTGAAGAAATACAGGAATTATTTAATAAAAAAAATCTAATAAGTTTTCTAAAATTATAAAAGAATTGAATTAAAAAATATAAAGACTTCTTTAATACTGTATAAAAAGTTTTTAAGAGAGATTAGCAATAAAACAATTATTTAATTTATAATTAAAAAACTTTGAAAAATTTAATTTTTATTTATTATCATATATC